>NC_139556.1:287500-292500 GCF_965112155.1 Podarcis liolepis | reverse complement strand
ACCCTAAAACTAACCCTAACCCTAACCCTAACCCTAACCCTAACCCTAACCCTAACCCTAACCCTAACCCTAACCCTACCCCTACCCCTATCCCTAACCCTAACCCTAACCCTAACCGTTACCGTTACCGTTACCGTTACCGTTACCCTAACCCTAACCCTAACCCTAACCCTAACCCTAACCCTAACCCTAACCCTAACATTAACCCTACCCCGAACTCTACCCCGTACCCTAACCCTAACCCAAACCCTAACCCAAACCCTAATCGCAACACCCACCCGAACCCTAACCCTAACCCTAACCCTAACCCTAACCCTAACCCTAACCCTAAGCCTAACCCTAACCCTAACCCTAACCCTAACCCCAACCCTAACTGTCAGAGCTGCTTGAAGATCCTAGCTCACAGAGGATCACGCTAGCCAGCGATCATTAAGTAAAAGTCTTTATTGAATTACAGTTTCCATTCTCACGCTGCTGCGCGCAACTCTACGTCTAGTAGCTAGATCGGCGAAGCTCCGTCTGAGTCTCCGCCCCGTGTGCACCAACTTAATATCCTAGCCTTGCTCCACCTTTTCCGCCTGACTGTCCTCCTCTGGGTCCCTCTACCCCCCGGGGCTTCTTCCTTCCGGGATTCTTCTGACGCTGACCCGGACCCTCCTGCCTCCTTGCGCCGGGCTTTAGGACCTGGTTCCCTTTCGGGGCTGCTTACTGCGCCGCCTTCCTCTGCATTTGAACTTGGCGCGCGCGCCCAACCTTCCACTTTCCTCTTAACCGTTTCTTCGCTCCCCGATGGAGGTGTGGCCACTCCTGACTCATGCCCTCCCTCCTGTGGTGAGCTGCCAGCGCTTCCCCCCTGGCTCCCTTCCTCTTCCCTGCTTCCTGGCGGTGACGCTGGTCCCGATTTCCAGCTGCTCCCCCCTGAGTCCCCTCTGGCTCTATCTTCCTGGGGTGCCCCCCTAGACTCCCCCCTTGCCCTGGCCACTGGTGCTCCTTTCTGTGAATCCTCTGATTCACTGGAAAGACTAGGAGATCTCGGGTCGTCGTCATCACTCATCTTTTCTTCTGCCTCCTCCCCTTCGCTCTCTGTTTCCTCCCTTGCCCGTGCCTCTGCTCCTAAACCCCTGACATCCATCCCCCCCTCGAAGCCCCCCATTCCCCCCTCCCCTCCTTCCGGTGCTGGAGCTGGGGGCTGCTGTTGCAAAGGGACGAACGTCGGATATCGGTCGCTTCCCGTGGCGGGCCTCCATCTGAAGTCTCGCGGGTCTTCCTCCCTGCTCTCGTCGACAACGGTCACCTCCGCTTCCATCTCTGTGCCGCCGTGCTCGAAACCAGGGTCGTCCCCGAAAACGTCCATGTCCGTCTCTCCCTCACTTCCTCCTGGCGGTGTTGCTCGTCCTGGGCCTTCCAGCCACCGTCTGCGGAACTGCTCCTCTGGTCTATCGTCCCACCAATACAAGGGTTCTGATGCAGATCCCGAGGGTGACCCCTCCGGGGAACGGACGTCTTGTGTCGGGTCCTCGTCCGAGTCGAACCCCCGGAAAGTGCTGGCCGAAAGCGTGGGCGTGAAAAGCCAGTTGTCGAAAAAGTCTGCTGGCATAGGTCTATGGGGGAAGAGGGCATGAAACTCGTCTTTGAGGAGAGGTTCGTCCAAGGCGTAGCCCGGCACCCAGCTGTTCGCACTGGCCGGGGTGCCCTCCTTGGCGAGAAAGTATTCTACCCCCTCTTCCCCCCATCTGGAGTCCAAAATCTCCGTGACTTCGTTGATGCGCTCCTTCTGTGCCACTCCCGCGTGCCCTGTTCTGTCTCAGACCGGACTCGGCGCCGTTCCGGGTTCCTGGAACCTGCGCGGTGCCTTGTAGGGAGTGAGCACCGATCTGTGGAATACCGGATGCATTCTGGAACCCTCCGGAAGTGCCAGTCTGAAAGCTACCGGGTTGACCTGCTCTTCGACTTGGTAGGGCCCCAGTTGTTTATGCCCTAGTTTCTTCTTGGCCAACGACCTGGCCGGCACTGCGTGGGCTGCTAACCAAACCCAGTCTCCCACGTGGAGCTCTTCGCCAACCCTTCTGTGCTTGTCCGCTTGTACCTTGTATGCGTGCTTGGCCAGCTCCAGGTGGCGCCTCAGCTGATCGTGGACTTCCTGCAGCTCCGACGCGAACGCATCTGCTGTCTGCGGCTCCCCCTCCCCCCTTCTTTCCAGTCCCGGGAAGGTTCTGGGGTGCCTCCCGTTGTTGGCGAAGAACGGCGTGACCCCCGTGGACACGTGCTTCGTGTTGTTGTAGGCGAACTCGGCAAGCGGCAGGTAATCCACCCACGTCGCAGGCTGTTGATTTGCATAACATCTCAGGTACTGCTGCATGATGGCATTGACCCGCTCCGCTTGCCCGTTGGTCTGCGGGTGTCTCGCCGACGCCAGGTTGATCTTGACGTTCAGGAAGCCCATCAGCTTCTGCCAGAAATTCGAGATGAACTGCCGCCCCCGGTCGGACAGAATAGACCGTGGCAGACCGTGAACCTTGAACACGTGGTCTATGAACAGTTTGGCGGTTTGCTCCGCCGTGGCCACCTTAGCACACGGAATGAAATGCGCCATCTTGGAAAACAGGTCCACCACCACCAGCACTGCCGTCTTGCCCCTCGAGCTGGGCAGATCCGTGACAAAGTCCAGGGCCACCCTTTCCCAAGGTTCGACCGGAGTTTGCAGCGGTTCCAACAGTCCGGCCGGCGGTTTGTGCACTGGTTTGGCCCTCTGGCAGGTGTCACACCTCGCCACGTAGTCTGCGACCTCCCCTCTCATTCCAGGCCACCAGAAATCCCTGGCTACTAATTCCACCGTCTTCTCCTTGCCAAAGTGCCCGGCCGTGGGCGCGTCGTGCAGCTGCTGCAGCACCTTGGCGCGAAGGTCGTCTTCCGGCACGTAGATGGCCCCTTTACGGATGAGCAATCCATCTCGTAGCTGGAAACCGTCGGCCGCAGCCGTGCCCCTTTGCACCTCTGCCATCTTTGCTTGCGCGAAGGAGTCATCCTGCAACGCTCGTCGCACCGCCTCCAGGTCCACGGTGGCCGCAGCGCACGCCCATACTGTTGGTGCGAAGATGTGCATGGCGGCCGCTGGCGTTGCGTCCTCCAGATACTGTGGCTTACGGGAGAGGGCGTCCGCCATGATGTTAGTGTCCCCCGGGACATACTCTATGCGGAAGTCGAAGTTCGCAAAAAACTCAGCCCAACGTATCTGCCTCTGGTTTAGGAACTGTGCCGTGCGCCAGTGCTCCAGATTCTTGTGGTCCGTGCAAACCTGCACCGTGTGCTTGGCGCCGATCAGGAAGTGCCTCCACGCTTTGAACGCTGCATGAATGGCCAGCAACTCCCTGTCCCAGATGGTGTAGTTCTGCTCGGACTTGCTGAGCTTCCTGGAGTAGAACGCTGCCGGTCGCCACACCCCCTGCTGGTCCTTTTGCAGGAGGACCGCCCCCACGGCTCTGTCCGAGGCGTCTGTCTCCACCCTCATCGGCCTGCTGGGGTTGACGTGAAGCAGCTGCTCTTCCGACGCGAAGAGACGCTTGAGTGCCTGAAAGGACTGCTCCGCCTCCTCTGTCCAAACGAACTTCTTTTTCTTGGAGCTAAGCGTGTCTGTGATGGCCGCTGTCTGCATAGCGAAGCCCTTGATAAACTTGCGATAGAAGTTCGCAAAGCCGACAAACCTCTGGACCTCCTTCCGGTTGCGTGGACTCTTCCAATCCAATACCGCGCGAACCTTGGCGCTGTCCATGGCGAGCCCCTTGTCAGACAACTTGTAGCCCAGAAAATCCACCTCCGTCACGTCAAATTGGCACTTCTCCAGCTTGGCGTAGAGCCTATGTTGCTTTAGTCTGGTCAGCACTTCCTTGACGTGTCTGTCATGCTCCTGCTGCGATTCCGAAAAGATCAGGATGTCATCTAAGAAACAGACGCACGTCTTGTAGAGAAGTCCCGCCAACACGTGATGCATGAAAGCTTGAAAAACGTGGGAGCCATTTTGCAATCCAAAGGGCATAACTCTGTATTCGTAGGTACCCAGTGGCGTGAACATGGCCGTCTTCCACTCATCTCCCTCCCGCATACGAATGAGGTTGTACGCCCCTCGCAGGTCTAACTTGGTGAACACTTTTCCCTTCTGCACCTTCGCCAGGAGGTCGTCGATTCGGGGCATGGGGAAGTCCGACGGCTTGGTCCCATTGTTTAAAATGCGATAGTCCACGACCAGTCTTTTTTGGGGCGTGTCTCGCTTTTTAACAAAGAATACTGGACTGCCCCCCGCTGCCTTGGACTCTCGGATGAAACCGCGCTCCAAATTATGATCTATGAACTGTTTGAGTTCCTGCAGCTCGTCCTCTGACATGGAATACAGTTTCCCCTTAGGCAGCGCCACCCCCGGCAGCAGGTCAATCTTGCAGTCATATGGTCTGTGAGGGGGTAGCCTGTCTGCCTCCTTCTCGCAGAAAACTTCCAAAAATTCTGCGTACTTGTGGGGAATCGCTTGCAGCGTGCCTAGCAGCAGCTGTGACTCCTCTTCCTCTCCTTCCTGCCGGGGCACGATGCAGTGTTCAGCACAAAAGGAAGAGCCGAAGATCAGCTGCCTCTGGTACCAAGCCAGCGTTGGGCTGTGCTTGTCTAGCCAACTCATTCCCAATACAATGGGCGTATCCGATAGTTGAGTGACATTGAAGCTGATGATTTCTTTGTGATTTCCAAGTCGCATCGCCATGGGCGGCGTCTGCTTCACCACTTGCCCCCCTAGCAACTCCCTGCCATCCACCGTGACAACCTGCAGGGGCAGTGTGGCCGGCAGCAACTGTATAGCGTGCTTGTCGACAAAGTCCTGCCCTATAAAGTCCGCGTTGCTGCCCGAGTCAACTGTGATGGGCACGTCAGTGGTGATTCCATTGGGCAGCTGGAGAGATGCGGTGAGCCTCACCACTGGTTTGGGCGGGAGGGGGTTCACGGGCTGTAAAACCTCTGGG